>NW_026879411.1:0-26538 GCF_032173495.1 Musca vetustissima
AAAACAGTCAGGGCCTACTTCAAATAATGTATTGTATGTATTTTAAATTTGTCATTCCGTTTACAATACATCGAAATATTAGATCTGAGTTGTATTCTATCTTAACATAACCTGTAAAGGACCTAGCAACTTGTTGCAACTGAAGGTGTTCTCAGACCCAATTGGTGTTCTCAGATTCCAGTTTTAACAGAATTAAAAACAAATTATAACGCCGATAAATTGATCGAACAATCTTTTTTGGACCATTCACAACACGATGTTAATTCAAAATTCCGAAAACTTTATATGGGAACTATGTTATGTGGTAGTTTGTCGTTCAAGCTTTGAAGAAACAATGTTCGAATTTTTATAGACACTCAGGTGGAAAACTGGGGTTGGAACTTCCAAATACCAAATATTAAAAGGGATATTTGATTGGGGACAATTTTAAATCATTAACATATATTGAATAATTTCTGGAAACCGATATTATCTTCACTTCGATGAAAAAGTTCGGATAAAAACTTAATAATACCGAAAGTGAAACGGAACTTTATGTGGCCTGTATAAAACATTGACATGTAAGAAAATATTTCCCAAAAATATGTTTTATTCTCTAATAAATGTTGCTAAAACCTCAAAAATATGAACGCTATGTCAAAAATGGACCTATATTGATAATTATACCCTCAGTGTTATGGCTAATGAGGGTATATAAACTTTATCTATGCAAAAATGTGCCTCATTGTGTTTTAGACCCCATGTTTCTTGGGATCAAATCCGTTTCAGACAATTTTGAGTCCGTCCTTCTGTCTCTCGAAGGGAGTAGCTGATTTCATCCAAAATATCGTAAAATTTCAAACTGAAATTTGGTGAATATCGGTCACTTCTTCTAGTACCTCCCCACAAAATGGTCACAACTTTGTGAAAATTTATGTTTAACAAGCCTAAATTAAGTCCGAAGATGGGACCCATTGGTCCCTAATTATATGGTCAAAATTGTACTGAAAATATATTTTATAATATCAGATAAACGAACTGTCCGATTGGAACCAAACATTACACAACCTAATATTTTACACATGCCTGTGTATTTTTGGAAAATGGGACTTATCGATTCACTACTTCTAGTATCTCTCTCAAAAGGGTCAACATTTTATACATTTGTTAATATTATATGAAGCTAACTGAGCATCCAAATTTTATTAACCGAATTGACTGCAATTTAGTATTTAGGGTTCTCATTGTATAGCACATGTCCCTACCAAAAATTATTAATATTGACCCAAGTTTCAGGTAGCCCACATATAACCGTACTCCCAATATTCGGTATTTAGGCGTTTTTCGACGCGTGTTTCAATCAAATTGGCTGTAATTTGGTGTTTTGGGTCCTTGTTGTATTCCTTATTTCCATACTAAACATTACTAATATTGACCCAAGTTTCAGGGTAGGCCCCCTATAACGGTGCCCGCCACTATTCGGTATTTTAGAGATTTTGGACAAAATTTTCAACCGAATTAGCTGTAATTTTGTATTATGGATTCTCATTGTATAGCACATACCCGTACCAAAAATTCTTAATACTGACCCAAGTTTCAGGGTAGGTATCGTATAACGGAACCCCCAATATTCGATCCGTGTACTAAAAATTATTAACACTGAACTAAGTTTGAGCGTATCCCCCATATATTTACTAAAAATTAATATTGATTCAAGTTGGTATTTTAAGAAAATTTTAACACGTTGACAAGTTCTCAAAGATCGACCGATATTAATGATCAAATATGGGCTAAAAATATCTCAAAAATACATATAATACGTTACCCCCAACACTACATGGGTGCTGCCCCATTGAAAAACCAAAATATACAATTACAGTCCATTTGTTTAAAAGGGGATCGATATTGATAATTTTTAGTAAGAAGACTTTTCACATAATAAGAAATCAAAATATCTAATTGCGACCAATTCAGCTTAAAAACGTGCCCAAAATACCGATTATTGGATATAGGAGTGGATTTCTTAAAGAATATTTTCTTAAAGACCTGAATAGCTTTAAACGCCCTTATTCGGTATTTTGTGGATTTTTTAAAGAATATTTCCTCAAAGACAAACATTGTTATAGACTTGGATTTTTTATAGAATATTTTCTCAAAGAGCTTTAGGGGTGGATTCTTTAAATAATATCTTCTCAAAGAGGACGTGGATCTTTTAAGAATAGTTTTTTTTTTCAAAGACACCTGCACCGCTTTAAACGTCGATTTTTTAAAGAATATTTTCTCAAAGAACCGCACCGCTTTAGGCGAGGATTTTCTCAAAGACAATGAGAACTAAACTCGCACAGCTTTTGGGGTACATTAAATGTCGTTAGAGTTTCCAATATTAACAAGTGAATAAGCGTTAAGTTCGGCCGGGCCGAACTTTGGATACCCTCCACCATAGATATACTGACAGGTACTATAAATGAAAATATAGGGAACATACAAAAAAGTGCACCTATACCGACATTTCTATGTAAACTATAATAGAAATTTCAGAAATTTTTAATGGATAATTATACCCTCAGCCTTATGGCTAATGAGGGTGTATACAATTTGCACCGTGAAAATGTGCCTCATCGAAATATTGGTTCTAGACCCCATGTTTCTTTGGACCAAATCCGTTTCAGAAAATTTACATTTCATCCAAACTTTGCCAATCTTATTATTTCTTCCAAACATAGTTCAAATTCGAAGATGGGGAATATCGGTCCACTCCTTCTGGCACCTCCCACACAGGGGCTAGGTTTAAATACGGGTTATAGTTCATATATAGTTCATTATCGAACCTTACGTTCTAGTTTTTTATCTCGATATAGTTACAACAGAGTCTTAGAACCAAACCCAAAACGCGGAACAAATTGCATAACTATTTTAATATAAAAAAGGCGTTATATGGGGACTACCCCAAAAAGGGGGTGCATATTAAAAACTTTTTGTAGAGAAATTTGTTACCATATTCGACTACAAAATACCAAATTTCAGCGAATACGGTTGAAAAACGTGCTCAAGAACCTCAAAATAGCGAAAATTGGGGGTACCCTTATATGGGGGCTACCAGAAAAATTGGACCTATATTTATAATTTTTAGTGGAGATCTTTGGCACCCAATAGAAAGCAAATGCACCAAGTTTCAGCGAAATCAGTTGAAAAACGCGCTCAAGAACCCCAAAATACCGACATTTGGGGGGTAGCTTATATGAGGGCTATCCGAAAAAATGAACCTATATTCATAATTTTTGGTGGAGAGATTTGGTACCTATTAAGAACTCAAAATACTAAATACCAATGTACCAAATTTCAGCGAATTCGGTTGAAAAACGCGCTCAAGAACCCCAAAATACCGAAAATATGGGGGGTACCCTTATATGGGAGCTATGCCTAAACGTGGACCGATAAAGCCCATCTTCGAACTTGACCTGCCTGCAGACAAAAGCCGACTCTATGCAAAATTTTGGCGATCTATCTCAATTCGTTTAGACGCTAGAGTGATTACAACAGAAAGAGAGACAGACAGACGGACTTATATCGTCATAGAATTTTACGCTGATCAAGAATATATATACTTTATAGGGTCGGAAATGATTATTTCGATGAGTTACAAACGGAAAAACTAAATTAATATACCCTCCATACTATGGTGGAGGGTATAAGAATAGAGTACGCTGTTCAACCGAATTGGCTCCAATTAGATTTTTTAGATTATAATTGGGTAGAAAATTTAAAATTACAATCTATTTGCCTATTTTGAATTCGCATATGAAGCATTATGGTATGCAATGACAGTATCCCAAACCCTTAAAATTTAGGTATGTTTGTATACTGCGTAGTTTCTAGTTTTCACATTTTATCAGAATATTGTTTTTTTGTATATCTTTGCTTTGTTCTTTGTTTATTTGTTTGTTACCTTCACATCACATTTCTGATATGTCCATCATCGTCAGCGCCACGTCTACTTCGTATCGGGAGATTTGTTATTCTTTCTTTCTATTGTCTTGTCAAGGTGTGTTCTGTTGTTGTGAGTGTTATTTTTAGAGCTACATTAAAGGACTTAGGAGTGGCCTTCATAAATTGCATTGAAAACGGAACACGCTAGCCATACCCTAAAAAATAGAAATAAATAAACAAAAAACTCCTACGTCTTTACCTTGCAAAGGTCAGGACTATGACTAAAAAGCTTTTAATTTAATTAAATCATTAGCATTTAATTGAGATTTTCGCTTCAAAAAAATAAACATTAGTTTTTTGTCATTTGGAATTGTTTTTTTTTTAATTATCGCTTTTAAAACTTTGTTTATTTTGGTTGTTTTTTCTATTCAATTTACCGGAGGTGTTCTGACCACCACTGAATTCGAAATACCGGCAAATTCTACTTTGTTGACAGATCTTTCTGGCATTTGACAAAATTTTGGTGTGACTCACTTTTTTCGTACGCGGTGCGATAGCAGCAGCAAATATTGAAATGAGACCACTTTGTGAAAAGAGTGACTATTTTTAGAATAGTATAACAGAACAAAAACAACAACAATAAATAATTGATCTCGGTTGTTTTTTTCGGTGCGAATGACTTTTTTGGGTTAATTTGTATGCACCTGGTCTAATTTGGCGATCATAAAAAATATATATATTTTTGTTGTTATCAAAATAAAAGTTGTTGATTGGGTTCAATGATATTCTAATAATACAGCTATGGGCTTGGATTTTTTTTTCAGAATATTTCCTCAAAAGAACTTCAGAGATATATGTGTTGACTTTTTAATAACATTTTCTATAGAGATATAGGCGTCGATGTTGAAAGAATATTTTCTCAATGACCCACAGAGTTTTAGGCGTGGCTTTTTCAAAGACGCGGATTTTTTAAAGAAAATTTTCTCAAACACCTATATAGATATAGCTGTGAGCTTTTTAAGAATGTGTGGGTACTTAAATAATATTTTCTAAAAGACCCACAGAGCTTTAGGCGGCTTCGGTATTTTGTGGATTTTTATAGAATATTTTTTTCAAAGACCCACAGAACGTTAGGCGTGGTTTTTATACCCTTCACCACACTGTGGTACAGGGTATTATGTCTTTGTGCATATGGTTGTAACAGACAAAAGGAATCGAGATAGACCCATGGTTCCTTTTGAGAATATGCATAGAATCACTTTCTGAGTCGATTTGCTCATGTCCATCTGTCCGTCCGTCCATGTATTTTTGTTAACAAAGTACAGGTCGCATTTATGATCCGATTTGAATGCAATTTGGCACAGTTCACTTATTTGGCCCAAGGCCGAACCCTATTGAAATTGGAGAAAATCGGTTCAGATTTAGATATAGCTCCCATATATATAGTCGTCCGATTTTATGTGAATGATGCACCAAACTCCCAATATTTGGCCGATTGTCACAAAATTTTTGCACAGGGTTCTGAATTAGGTCCAGACTGATGTCTGCTATGTTTTGTCAAAATCGGTTCAGATTTAGATATAGCTCCCATATATAGTTTCGTCCGATTTTTTAGTGAATGATATACCAAACTCCCAATATTTGTCCGATTGGCACAAAATTTTGCACAGAGTCTAATGTATGCGAAGTTTTGTTAAAATTGGTTCAGATTTAGATATAGCTCCCATATATAGTTTCATCCGATTTTTTGTGAATGATACACCAAACTCCCAATATTTGTCTGATTGAGTAAAATTTTGCATAGCGAATGCTATTGAAAAAAATGATGCGTGATAAGGTTTGTTGAAATCGGTTTAGATTTTGATATAGGTCTTATATATATTTTCGTTCGATTTTATGTAAATGGTGCACCGAAAGGTATATGTTTGTTCGAATTACACGAAATTTTGCAGAGGGTATTAATTTTTTCATAAATTTCAGAATGGTATGTCTATGGGGTTTTTCAATTGGTTCAAATATTTATCTAGATAGCACATTTAATTTCGCCCGATTTCATCTCAATGGTCCTCCAAAGATTCTATGACCGTTCTATCTACAGGATATTGTATATATTAACATGTCTTGCATGTTCCCAAAGTGGTGATGGGTATCATATAGTCGGCCGCATCCGACTTTTGAACTTTCCTTACTGGTTTAAAGAATATTTTCTCAATGTCCCACAGAGCTTTAGGTGTGGCTTTTTTAAAGATTATTTTCTAAAAGACCCACAGAGCTTTAAGCGTGGCTATTTCAAATAATATTTTCTCAATGACTCACAGAGCTTTAGGCGTGGCTTTCTCAAAGACCCACAGATCTTAAGGCGTGGCCTTTTAAAGAATATTTTCTTAAAGGCTCACAGAACTTTAAGCGTGGATTTCTAAAGAATATTTTCTGAAAGACCCGCACAACTTTAGGAGTGGACTTTTTTAACGAATTTTTCTCAAAGATCCGGACAGCTTTAAGTGTGGACTTTTTCAAAGAATATTTTCTGAAAGACTAGCACAACTTTAGGAGTGGACTTTTTAATGAATATTTTCTCAAAAACCGGCACAGCTTTAGGCGTGAACTTTTTTAACGATTATTTTCTCAATGTCCTACAGAGCTTTAAGGTTGGAATTTTAAAGAAACGTTTGTTTCTTGAAGAATGTTTTCTTAAAGACCCACAGAGCTTTAGACGCCTTTATTCGGTATTTTGGGGATTTTTTAAAGAATATTTTCTCAAAGACCCTCACCTCTTTAGTGTTGGATTTTTAAAGAATATTTCCTTAAAGACGAAACCGATTTAGGCGAAAATTTGTTTAAAGAATATTTTCTCATAGACAATCAGAGCTATAGGCGTAGATTTTTAAAGAACATTTTCTCAAAGTCAGTCAGAGCTACAGGCGTAAATTGTTTACCATCCCCATCGCCATAAAGTCGATTATGCTATGTCCGTCTGTTAAAATCACGATATAATTTCCAATATTTAAAATAGAGCTTTGACATTTTGCACTTATCGGAAGTTTGGGTAGATTTTTAAAGAACATTTTCTCAAAGTCAGTCAGAGCTACAGGCGTAAATTGTTTACCATCCCCATCGCCATAAAGTCGATTATGCTATGTCCGTCTGTTAAAATCACGATATAATTCCCAATATTTAAAATAGAGCTTTGACATTTTACACTTATCGGAAGTTTGGCTCCAATTTCATATTTTGGATTCTAATTGGGTGGTCCATATTTCGATGTTTTCCGCTTTAGTCCATTTTTCGATATTTGGAGTGTTTGGGCACGTTTTTCAACCTACTGCCTCTAATTTGATTTGTCAGGTTCTTATGGCTCCCTACCTACCAAAAAATATCCATATCCGACCAATTTCCAGTATTTAGAAGGCTTTATCACCAATGTGGCTGTAATTTGGTACAACGGGTTCTTGATGGTTGACATACATATATACAGGAAAATACGTTAAGGAGCACCCCTTGTCAAAAGTTTAGTGGTTTTGATCTTTTTCCATGTTTTCATATAGCCCCCACATTAGGGTTCTGCCCAATTGTTTATATTACTCAATGTTTAACCGAATTTTCTCATTGGCGTGACTAAAATTTGGCATAACTGATTCGAGTTGTATAAAAATTTCTCTCCAGAAATTATTCAATATAGGTTAACGTTTAATGTTGAGTGTCTGTAATTTCGAACATTTTTTCAGAACATGAACAACCTATTACCACATAATGCAATAGCATAATCCCCCATATATATGTCCCGACCGATTTAAAGAATTCTGAATGCACGTTACCTGTTGGAGAGTACAACAAGCTGAGCCCGATCGAACATAACTACGTATTTAATTAATCTACTGCTGTTGTCTGTCCATGATTGTGGGGTTGTCATCTATCGTTGTCTAGAACAATGTATCCACGATTTTTTTTTTTTTTGCCGTGGTTTGGTTCCTTTCTAATATTAGTATTTTCCTTTTTCTCTGGACAGCGCTATCTTCTGTTATTTTTATTATTTGTGATATCCTCATTTGTTGATGACGGGTTGGTTATTAGAACGTCACGTGAGCTTCGAATACATTTCATCTCGGAACACATATTCGAATACCTTATTCCAAGAATTCTTTCTCAGCCGCTGAGATTCGAACCCAAGACCCATCTTTTTGTTTCGACATATTCCCCATATAAAGGAAAACCTAATTAACGGTATTGAAAGGTTATAGTCAGACTTTTCACACTTCAAAGTATCTGCCATTCAGGATTTCTACTGAATATTTTACTTTTATCGAGAAAATTGACAATATAGGTTAATTTTTAACATTGACTCCATGCAAAAGCCCCGCATAGTTTTCAATATATTGAGGTTCCCAGCCGAGTTTTTAGACCGGAGTATCTTTAATTTTGCATTTAAAGCATTAACAACCAACTAACTGAAAATTTTCATAGATATTTTGAATGGGCATCTTATGGTTAAGGGTATAAAAATGTATAATTGTGTTAAGAATATTTTCTCAAAATCTAGAGACTTTTAATTTTCTGATTGCTTATGTACATACATACATTCATATATTTTTAGAACAGCTTGCAACTTGACAATGGTACGACTGTAATAATAAAAGAAATCTCCCAAAAAGTAAATACAGACATTTGTCAGCATCTGAACAATTGTACAAGTCAGCAAGTAAGAACATGGCTAAGACTTTTCACAGACAAAACAAAATGTTCAAGACGACAAGAAGACATGTTTCCTTCTAAGATTGCTTGTTTGAAAGATGTTCAAATGTCTGTTAACAATGCCATCGTGCTCTGCCACCACTCAATATCCTTGTTGATGTCATAATCGACTTCATCTCTTTCTCACATTTACTGATGATTGTAGTCGTTAGCCATGTAATTTCAAAGCAACGATTCAAGCAATTGTTATGACGGCAATACGAAAATGTCGACATTTGCAAAAAATTTGAACACTTAAACATCTGACAGACAGATAGGCAATGTTCCATCCCCCAATCCCTGTAATATTGTTATAAGTGTTCTTACATAAATTATTATGACGTACATAAATAGCACCATTTCACCTCCGACCATTTCCTTTGAAAAGAAAAAAAACAATTTATCCTTATCAGCGTGCAATTGAAATTTTATGTAAATGTCTCGTTTCTTGACTTCATCCCTGTCCGCCGCACTCTCCACTTCACTTTGTTATTTAAATAAAATTTCCAATTCAATTGTTAGGGGTATGTGTCGTTATGATTGTAATTCTATGAAAATGCATATCTTCCCTTCACACTGGCCCATTTAAACTTGATATGGGTGCACATACTTATCAAAAGAGGGAAACAGGTAAAATATAATACAGTGGTCGGCATATAGAATTTGAATGCTAATATTCGTTAAACGAAAAAAATAGTATCCAGTAAGGAAAGCAGTAAAGTCGGACTGGGCCGACTATATGATACCCTTCACCACTTTGGGTATATTGTACATATGTATCCTTAAAATTCTATGTCAATGTTCCCTCGAAGGAACATTCTCATGTCTTTCTGCAACCTATGATAAATTTAATTTCATTCGGGCAGATTTAGAGTCGTCTGCGTACCATTGGACAAATTTATGGAAAACGATTTATATCAAAATTGATACACGCTATGCCTTACGCCGCACTGTTAAAAATTTAATTTCAATCAGACACCCATTCGAAATACATATGGAAGCTATGGCTGCATCTGCACCAATTTCAACAAAACCCAGTAACGTCATTCAAGTCTCAATTTGATACGTTGTGCAAAATTTCGTATTAATCGGTCAAACGTTAGGAGTTTGGTGCAAAATGTATGTAAAATCAGACAAAACTATATAGAAGAAATTTTCGTACAAATTTCGTACAAATCGAAAGATATTTTCAGGACTTTGGCGCACCATTTACATAGAATCGGACGAAAATATATATGGAAGCTTTTTTCGGTTGCGAACCGAGAGCTTAGCCAAGTGGCGCACGAGCAGGAACTGAAACATATAAAATGGCGGTAGATTTAGGTGTGTCATGGGCTTACAGCCATCGTAGGGACGATTTAAATAAGTTCCTCGATGAGTATAACTGCGATACTGATGGAAGGGTTGAAGAACAAAGTAAGAAATTCGTCATGTACATAGCACAATACCATCCGCTGAAGATTATGAGAAGGCTTTTAGAAATCCAAGCTATGCAAGGGAGGGACACCAAGGAAACTAAGCGCAAAGATAGATGGCGAAGAGGCCACTCGTTTGGAAGTGTCAATTTCCCGTGCAAACAATCGCAGAACACGAACGGAAATGGGGCAAAAGCTTCACCGGTAAATTTGAATTCATCGAGAGACTGGAAAGAACGGAGATGCACCAGATCCCTAACAGCTATATGATCACCTGGCGAACCTGGGAGGAATTTCGAAAAGATTTTCTAAAATTCTTCCATCTTCCGAAATTTATGAAGAACTTAAAAGATGAAATCCGTCAACGACAATAGAAGCGTGAGCTGTTACTTAGCACATTACTTACAACGAGGAGCAGAAAATGGAGAATATTTTTAAAAATGCCTTACCACAATGTGTGGTACATCAGGCGAAGGGACTACACTAATCTAGCTGGCCTCCTCGAAATTGCCGAAGACTTAGAAGACATCCCATCATACCAGAGACCATCATTTTGAGGATGAATTTTCTCCAACGGAGCAGGACCAAAACACTTTTTGCTGGGTTGAGCTGTTAAATACCGGACACCGAAGTTATACAACGCTCAGATAGGAAGATCGAAAAAGCATCTACATCTAACAGTGGCAATATACCAGCTAAGAAAACGACGACAGAACGAACACCATAAACACCAGACTACAATAATCGACACGTCTTCAGGATCGGTGAGAAAAAGTAGGCCGATACAAAACATCCCGTGCCCTGTAGTTTCGCCACAGTCGAACAGGGAATACGGCGTGATTAGGTTTGGTTATTCTCAAGTCCTGATGAATTCAATGGACTCCATATAAACCGAGCGCGGCATCAAGCTACTTGACTTAGCGTTTTATCTATTGACTGCAGCCTCGTCAGTAGCCCAGGGAATGACGTCGCCTATCTCCAACAAATCTTGCCATATTTGTTGCAGATACGCGAAACCATAAGACCTTTGGCTGATCTGGAATCTGCAGAAGACATAGAAGGAATATCGAGGCTGAAGAGTGGTTGTATTAAACGAGCCATAGAAGAGTGTAGAGTTCGTATACGCAAAAGCGCACCTCAAGGTAGCCTTATCACTATATAGACAACATAAAAGTGTAGTGGTCGTTCGTGAGAATAGGTTGCGGATATTGGTTGGTCGGAAGGGCCAAAACTTTAGAATCTGATCAAGAATTTATAAAATATCGGTCGATTGTTGAACAATCGTTCTATATAAAATATTCGTGGCTTTTTTTGGGTACAGCCGTTCCGTTCTGGGTATTTTGATGGTCCAAGGCTCATTTTTCAAACAGAAAAGTTACTATATTTTGATATTACAAAGTGGCTGAAAATTGGCATTTCAGAACCATTGTGGGTAAATAATTTCTTCACATACATCATAAGTGTCTGTAGGCGGATATCATTCTCTCCATATAAATTCCGATCGATTTGAGGTATTTGGAATATACTCCTCATGATGGATAGAATAACATGTTCGAACCGGCTGAGCTTAACGATGTTTTTACTTGTTTGGAATCGATTTACAAACTCGTGCACTATATATCTCGAAGTTATTGCCAAACATAGATTAAGTTTGAAGATGGGAAATATCGTTACATTCCTTTAGGGGCCTATTTCACAAATTTTGCTGAACATTTTATAACATTATAACTATTTGAATCAAATTTTGAACATTATAATATTAGGTTGGGGAGAAAGAAATCCATTATTATTATTATTTGTTTATACTCTTCTCCACACTGTGGTACAGGGCATATGTTTGTAACAGGCAAAAGGAATCGAGATAGATGGTTACTTTTGAGAAAATGCACTTTCTGAGTCGATTTCCGCATGTCCGTCCGTTTGTCCATGTATTTTTGTGAGCAAAGTACAGGTCTCATTTATGATCCGAATTGGATGAAATTTGGCACAGTTCACTTATTTGGCCCAAGGACAAACCCTATTGGTTCAGATTTAGATATAGATCCCATATATAATTTCGTACGGTTTTTGTGAATGATACATAAAACTCCCAGTATTTGTCCCATAGGTACACAAGGTTTGTTGAAATCGGTTCAGATTTTGATATAGGTCTTATGGTACACCAAAGAGTTTAAGTCTGTCCGTTTGACATGAAATTTTTCATTGATTGCAGAATGGTATGTCTATATAATTTCGCCCGATTCCATTTCAATGGTCCTCCAAATATTCTGTGTCTGTTCTATCTACAGGATATTATAGATATTAACATCTCTTGTATGTACCCAAAATGGTAAAGGGTATCATATAGTTTTTTTTTTTTTTTTTTTTTTTTTTTGTAAATGGTTTAAAACTGGTATGGTCGATTTTTAGCGATGTGCCGGTCAACTCCGATCATTTCTCCGACGGCCTACCTGTGCGAGGTGCATCTTTAACATCAAAAATTCCGGAATCTACGAAACCAAAATTGCACATAATTGGATGTTACAGTATCTGAACCATAAACACAATTCACAATTTTAGCCGCTTGGATTGAATGTTCGCCTTTGTCAAAGAAAAACTGTAAAATTTGCCGAATTTTGTCTTTGTTCGCTTCAATTTTTAACCATCTGTAACTCACAACTGAATGCACCAAACAAAAAAACAGCACCGCAAAATGTCATCCTTCACACGAGCATAAATCTGAAATTGTTTGATTGCCGAAAAAATAATGGATTTCTTTTTTCACAAACTAGTATTTTAATATATCCTAAAAAAGGTTATTTTATAAAGGGGCTCCTATTTAAAAAGTGTAAGTCCAAACGAAATTAGAGTTCGATATAATCCAAACTTTAATCAAATACAAATCAATTCAAAGATGGGACCCGTCCGGTAAATATTTTGAAAATTTATAAATCTAATATCAAGCTAACGTCGTGAACAAATTCTTTCAAATATTCTACATCGTAATATTTTTACCAAAGCCAGATCATGATCTCAGATGGTTTCCACCGGTCCCAACCCTTATGGTACCTTCCCCACAAAGGTCTGAAATTTGAAAACTTACAAAGCCAATGGATCATCCAAATTGGCAAAACCAAACAGTGTGATCTAATAATTATTCAAAGCCTAGATTTATTGCAATTATCGCATAGGGGAGACTGGGGCACCTTCGGCACTTTTTTTTAGAGCTCTATATCTCAGTACTTATTCAACATATATAACAACTTTATGGCTGATTATTGTCCTCTGACACTTAATTATAAAAAATAGTACCAAAAAGATATAAAAAAATAGTATTAGTTAAAAAAATTTACAGTTTTGTAAAAAAAGTCAAATTCGCCGAATGTGCCCCAACCCGGGGTACCTTCGGCATTTGATGGGGCACATTCGGCACCATAGTCATAGCCGGGTAATTGTCATCGCTATCAGTCTGGTTGAAATTCTGATCCTCTAAAGACTCTATTTGGTTTTAATATGTCACACAATGTTTGAATTATAGGTCTTTATTTTCTAGCGGCGGACGTTTACATCTCAAGGTCGCACCACCATCAGAAATAGGGGTTTTCTATCGAATTATCGACAATACAAGCATGTTTGAATTTATATATGCAATTGTGAGCCATATTAAAGGATTAGTTTTAAAACCAAACTCAAAAACAGAAACATCTATAAAAATACAAAAACCCATGTATCTAAATAAGCATATTAGCTAGAAATTTCAAACTTTGTGTCAGTTATTTATTTCGATATTCGATACCTATGTATCGAAACTAGTGGTGTACGGTGAGAGCTTCATATCGAAAACGCGATTGCCGAAGGTGCCCCGATGCCGAAGGTGCCCCAGTCTCCCCTATATAGGGCCATCATCTATGGTACCTCGCTCTCAAATAACAGGATTAGTATATACTATATATATTAGTATATACTATATACATATATCTTTCGGCAACACTGACTAACATTTTTTAGTTGTTTATGCAAAGTTGGTTACAAATAGGTCAAACGGGACTCAAGCCCCAATATTTAATTTCCATATGCTGTTGATATTCTTACCTTTAAGTTCCAATTGTTGGGGTTGACTTTGTTGCTGCTGTTGTTGTTTTGTATCTGGAATTTGTTTTGGAGTTATTTCCTGTTGTTGTTGTTGTGGTGGTTGCTGCTGCTGTTGTTTTGGTTGTGGTGGTTGCTCCTGTGGTTTTGTATCCAAAATTTGCGGTTGCTGTTGTTGTTTGGATTGTTGCTCTACATTATTTTGTTCCTTTTTCACATCCTGTTCCTTGGTATTGTTAGCCAGGTCCTGTTTTAAATTTTCCTGTATTTGAATGGGTTTATGTTGTTCCTGCATTTGTTGAGGTTCCTGTTTTGGCTGCTGCTGTTGTTGCTGTTCCTTAATATTTTGCGTATCATCCAGAATTAGCAGTGGTGATTCTGTTGAGTTTGCAGCTGGAGCTGCTACAGGAGGAACACCAGCATCCATGAGAGAAGAAGTACCGTTATTCATAACATCAGCCATTATAGCGAAATGTTGCAAAGCTCTTCAGCAGTTAGGGGGCAAATGCAATGTTACTCTCTTTCAGTTGTGGATATATGTCTTCCTCTCCCTTTCTTCCTTTTCTCACCCTTTTCTGGTGGTCTTACAGGAGATAAAATGAAACTGGGGGATGTTGCAGTGTAACTGTGGCAGCCGGATATGTGTGAGTGTGTTAAGTATACGTTGATGTGTATTGGGGGGTTCTTCTAACGGTATGTGTTGGGTACACACAGAATCCTTAACGAGGATGTTTTGTTGTTAAAATGGGCTTTTTTATTTTGTGTGTGTATCTGCGTAGATTTTTTTCCTTTAATTTGCTTCTATTAAAAGATTTGATTGATTGTTGTGGCTTTTTTCTTTATTTTTTAATAGTTTAATAAAAATTATATAATTTTTATTATCATTAAATGGAATGGAATATTGCACACAATTTTTCTTAATTTCAAATGAAATTTAATAAAGCTACAAAAAATTAAAAGGAAATTTAATAAAAATGAAAAAGTTAGGGGAAATTGGGGAAAAATCGCATCGACTTTTGTCGGCCTACTAAAAATATCAAAAAATATATTCAAAAGCGCAAATAGAGATAAACGAAAAAACACAATCTGTTCTGTTTCAAATTTTCTTAATTATTTTCAATTTTGTTTTAAACCGGCACAGGAAAATCAAAATCAATTTATTTTTTGCACTTATTTTCAAATGTTAATTCTATTTATTTTTATTGCATTTGTTTCTTATTTATTTTCCTATTTTTTCTTTTCTTTTGTATTATTATATTGCACCTCTTCAGGTTGTTGTTTTCTTTCTTTTATCTTTTGCATAGGTATAAATAATTTTTATTTCAATTTTTTTCTTTTCTTTTTTTGTAGATTAGAATTAATTTGCCGTTCGCCTTAGTTATTGAATAAAATTTTGTTGTACCGTAATATCTCTGTTTAGGGTTTGTTATCTCGTATTCAACTGATTTTGTATGCAGCAATGGTCTGTTAATTAACGTCCAAAATCCATCTGACAAGAAAACCTAACATTGCCCCCTTACTGCCTTCTAAGCTCCGGCAAAGCTTTCTGTCTAACCGCTAACAGAGAAAGCACGCAACGTTTTAAATGTGTGATTTCGCCTTAAGTTTAGAATTCCGGGCGAAAAAAATAAATAAACACAACGTAAAGGGTAGTTTTATAATTTGCCGCTATGTGACGAACATGTGGTAGTATTAGTCAAATTACACAGATGTCACCCCACGTGAGAACATCGTCAATGCAAAACATAGGAAGCGTTTCCACAAAAGATGTCGCCATTCTACTCTATCCACTGTTTATCGAATTCAAGAAAGTTTTCGATGCCATCAGTCGTATTGCCATATGGGCATTAAGCAATAAGGCAGTACCCCAAAATGCAATCCGAATACGAAGATGTAGAACACAAAGTTCTTCATAACGAAAAGTGGGCACTACATATTTTAAAAAACTTGTTTGCAGTATCCTTCTAAACATATTAGAAAATATATATATTTATATTGTTTTGTTGCTGACCATTATTATGGTACATTGATTTAAATGTTTTCTTTCTAGCTGATAAAATCTATTTTTTGATATTTGTTTTTTTTTTTTTTTTTTGTCAAGTAAATAATTCATGTATTAATTTTATCAGGTAGTTGGGATGTACGACGTATCATAACAAATACTACCACTATTTGATACAATAAAAATTCTAAAAAAGAACTCTAGCTTTTTTATAATCTCCAACTGGTCCAGTATTCGAACTTTTTTATTTTAAAATACACACTCTGAGGAAGCCACTAAACTTTCATCTGCAATTTAAAGAGAACGATCATCAAAAGGAAAACTCCTCGAAGTGTGGCTTAAAAGTGCACCTTTATCATGATAAACCACCCAGAAGCGAATTTCACATTCATATTTTTTTAATGCGGACTTATACTCACAAATTAATTATTAACAGAAACCAAGGTTAAAATTTTAAAAATAATTAAATTACCTTAAATCCGATGTAGAGTTATATGGGTATGTCTTCAACCCATACACCTGAGAAACATATGGATCAATTTTAAATATTCTATATCGCTATATCTAGAAATTGAGATTTTGATACAGTTATGTATAAAAAGGCAAAATACATAAATCTAAAAAATAAACATACAGTTATCTCAAATGTTATTGTTGTTTTGTATTGGTGAGTAAAGGCGCTAAGTCCAATTTATCACATGCCACTGGCTTAACATCATGTAAAGGATCTAAGTCCACTTTTTATATTGAGGATTTTGGACATTTTGGGGTACCGTCCATATAACGTAATCCCCAATATTCGAAATTTTGGTATGTTTGGGGACGTTTTTCAAACGAATTGGTTGTAGTTTTATACTTGGGACTCTAATTGGCTATAAAATATCCAAAATTCCAAAATGTATCAATATTGGTCCATGTTTTGGAATAGATCCCGTTATTCGGTATTTTGGGTACGTTTTTCAATCGAATTGGATCTAATTTGATATTTTGGGTTCTCATTGGGCGTCCAATCTTCTTACAAAAAATTAGCGATATCTGTCCGCACTTTGGTATAGGCCTCATAAAACTGTACTGCCAATTTTTGGCAATTTGAGGATTTCGGTACGTACACATTTCCAATAGCCTATAGTTTGACATTTCTCTTAGCAGTAAATTACGATGGTGTATCACCCATATAAAAGTATTGATTGTAGGTTTAAGGTTTTAAGTATTTGATTGTAGGTAGACAGTATAAAAAGTTCGGCCATGCCGAACTTAACCACTTTTTTACTTGTTTTTATTCATATTTTTGAATGAATTATGATTTAAAAACAATATTTACTCATGCATGTAATAAATCAACAAAAGTGCACATTTATTGTCGTAAGAAGAGACCTATATTCATGAAAACATACAAACTTAGCAACAGATAAATCTATATGTCCCAAAAAAGTGTGTATCACCGCAAATACTTATTTATTTCATTTGCCTTTATGCAAATAAAATACACATGCAATACAAAAACAAATTGCATTTAAAAAATCTTTATTCAAAAGAAAATTTTATTATTTTTGCTTCCTCTGGAAAATTGTGAATTTAGGACTTATTCAGCGATATAAATCTTCAATTCGATTTTCACCAATTCCATTATATTTCGTTCTTGAGCCAAATGATCCTAAAGTAGGTTTCTTCTTATTTTATTTGTTTCATCTCAATGTACTTTTCCACAAAGCCCATGAATTTGGCTACTACCGCTACCTTTTCCATCATTCCTTACTTTTAATGCCATTCTTCTCTGTTGAGGACAATAACGCTTATTTCAGGGTATTATAGCTTTGTGCAGCCCCAAAAGTTTGTAACGCCGCGAAATATTGATCCTAGGCCCACCTTTAAGTATACCGACCGTTATATCTCGACTAGCTGAGACGATCTAGACTTGTGTGTCCGTCCGTCCGTACGTCCATTATAATTTGAAAACACGATAAAGGCCACAGTTATGGACCAAACTTCACGAAATTTTGCATGTAGGATGGGTTCTGGCTAATAAAGACACCTATTGTTTCTGGTAAAGATCGGTTAATATTTAGGGGATGAAATGGACCAAATAATAAATTTTTGTCGGTTTTTCTGGTCGCTGCAGAGGCCGCAATTATGGCCCGAACAACGTGAAATTTTACATGGAGAAGGGGATCGCGCCAAAGAATGAGCATTCCTGTTTTGATAAAGATCGGTCTATATTTAGCGGGTCAAATGAACCCTGACTTTTGTGTGAAAAATGACAAAATTTGTATTCTATAGCGTATATATTTGCTCCTGAAGGACATAGACCCGAGACCTTTACCTTTAAATTGATGCCAATTATATTGTCATATATTCTCGGATGTGGGTGTAACACTTAAATATGTACATGTGCTTACGTATTCAGATATTATTTAGTAACCCATTACCACTCTAGAGGGCGGAAATATAACGCTGATCGATTTGAAATTTCCATGGGGTTCCAGTTATGGTCAAGGACAGTGCTTATATTTTTTCGAACATTATGAAAATCTATCGGATCCGTCTAAAATATTTACCATAATTATTAAATACGTTAATAAAATGTATTCGACAGACAGGTGACAGATTCGGATCGCGAAATTTGTTAACCCGATCTGTGTATCGGTTATAATCAACCGATTAAACTTATATGCATACCATTTCAAAGCTAACATCACATGGAATAAATTGTCTGCTTAAAAGTTAACTGGATCCGGAGGTAAATCAATAATGTTTTCATTCTGCAGTATTGCGTCGCCTGTATACAAGTATGATTTTATACTTGCCACCTTTAAACAGTTTTTCTCGAAATGATTTCACCGATTCTTACGAAATTTGTTTGCCACTACATTCGAAATGTCGTTCTCCACAGACGCATGTATCCCACCTTCCCCATTGATTATATGTGATCAAATAAATCGTAAGAGCGTCTTGTCATTCCCATAAACACTGTTGGGCTTCATATAACCGTGCGGCTTTGTCCGTTGTATACTAGCTTGCAATATTAACAAATTTACCAATGATTAGCTTATTTGCAAAATCACTAATGATAATTATAATGGTAATTATATCATTATTGTTTTATGTCGCTGATTAAACAAACTCTTAAAAATAATCTGTTATATTTTGCTTAGATACAATATTAATCTGTACAACACCCCTGAAAGAAATGCTATTCTATCGCTATCCAAAGCATTTTCCACTTTCTTTTTATTTCGTATAACAATTATAAAAACGACGCAAATCTTCGAACTGCCTATTTATTTATTTTTTTTGTTATACAAACCTTATAAACATTGTTCTCGTTGATATGCTCTTCCTCATACTGGGATGCTGCTGTAGGTGGGGGGCAGTGTAAACATCAAGGCATTTACTTTCAACTCGTTGGCACGCTGGCTGCTGCACAGGGTCGAAAGGTGTTTCTAAATCGGCCAAATTTTATCGATTTTTTATATTTTGCCTACTTTAAACATTTCGAACAAATCTATTTCGATCTTTTGTCATTGTTGGTGCTGCTGCTGTTGTTGTTATAATACGTAGTAGTTGGTATTTCGTTTTTAGGAAAAATATTTTAAAAATAGATCAATTTATTCGTTTTATTTTTTGTTTAGTGAAAGCATCAAACAAAATGTGTGCGTGTGTATACTTATATAGTAAAAAACAACTCAGGAACAATAACAAAGTTCATCGTGTTATTCTGACTGGGTGGGAGGTAGGCGATTTGTATGCAAGTAGATGAATATTCATTTTTGTAGACTGGTTGGATATTTTCTATGGAAAATAAGATTATGTAAGGCTGGACATGCAAGTTGACGTAATCAGTGAAATGAATGATTTTTCCCTAGATTTTTATATGAAAATGATAAATTTAATAATTTGGATCTGACATATTTAGGACAAAGAATGTCGTTCAAATACTCTAAAGAAAATTTCGTCCCAAATACCACATATTGAAGGAACATGTTATCTTTGGATCATGTTTGGAATTTTTAAAATTTGATGAAGAGCATTTCATAATAATAATTTTATTACCTGTAATAGTACAGACGAATGGAAATACCTACATATAAATTTATATGCATAGAATGGTACAAATAGATTTTACAACACTTTGTATAGTTTAGAACTAACAGGTATATTCCGTTACTTCATTAGCTTAAAACGGCAAAGAATATACCCTAAATTTGATTTTTAGATTATACATACTATCCTAATCACTACATTTTTATATTTTAAATGGGATAGGAAACCCATTTAAAATATTAAAATGAAACTTTCAAATCTCTCTAACTCACACATTAACCCTACGGTCAATAACCAAAAAAGTATACGTAGATCAATAACCGTGGTACATTTGTACCCATCCAAAGATAGCTCTGTAACTCATTAAAAAATTGGACTATCGTGAGGTTTTTTGTTTTAAATTAGTCTATGCGGATCTGGTCTAGATGTAGGAACTCAAAATTATATATACATTAAAATAATATATATTTAAATCCATGCTTAAATGATAATCTATCTAAAACAATCATAGTAAATTCGTTATAGCTTTCGAACGGGTTAATATTTTTTAGTTATTTTTTTATTGGGATCTCATTTAGGTGTTCCTCAACCCTTCTGCAAATTTTTGTAGCCCTAGACAACATGGGGTCATCAGGGCGACTCGTGGAAGTCAGAAACTACCCTGGTTTTCCTTTGGTATACATGGACTAAAACAATTATTATTGCCAATTATTCACATTTTATGAGTTTAAAGATTGCGATTGGCACATTTTTAACACTATTTAATACTTTAATACGTTATTTAATGATAGTTTATATATTTACGCCAATTTATGATTGTAATAAATCAGACTAATTCGATTATAGAAAAAGTTTCAGGCCCAGTATGAAGAATAATTGGATAATTACGGACAATAATCATTGTTTTTGTCTCTGTATACCAAAGGAAAACCAGGGTAGTTTCAGACTTCCACGAGTCGCCCTGATGGCCCCATGTTGTCTAGGGCCACAAAAATTTGCAGAAGGTTTGAGGAACACCTAAATGAGATCCCAATAAAAAAATAACTAAAAAAGATTAACCCGTTCGAAAGCTATAACGAATTTACTATGATTGTTTTAGATAGATTATCATTTAAGCATGGATTTAAATATATATTATTTTAATGTATATATCATTTTGAGTTCCTACATCTAGACTAGATCCGCATAGACTAATTAAAACAAAAAACCTCACGATAGTCCAATTTTTTAATGAGTTACAGAGCTATCTTTGGATGGGTACAAATGTACCACGGTTATTGATCTACGTAGGTAATAACTTTAAAAAATTGTAAAAATTATAAAAATGGAAAATATTTATAATTTTTTTCTTCGATAATGTGTGAAAATACCTCAAGAATGATTCCTCAAAATTTGATCCAAATATCTCCATTATTAAACATTTTACAGCATTTTTATTCAAAAAAAGGTACAAATGTACCCGGTTATTGACCGTAGGGTTAAAAGGCTAAATTGAAGCAAATAACATTTATTTGAAAGATAATTTTATTAAAAAAGTTTTGTCCTAAAATATGTAAAATCGATAATTTTTAAATTTAAAAAAATTCACCCTTTTTTAGGATGTACCAGAGGAGAGGGTAGACGGACAGTAGAAGGCCATTCGCCTTATTTTGTGGGAGGGGTACCAGAAGGATTCGACCAATGATTTCCATTTTCAAACTTGATCTAAGCTTGGTAAAGGTAATAGGTTGTGCAAAGCTTGGTTCAAATCGGACATTCCATTAGCCTGATATAGGATTTATAAATATTGAAAATGTTGACCCTCTGTGGGGGAGGTACCAGAAGGAGTAAAAATTATAGATTGTACAAAGTTTCTTTAAGATCGGATAGTCCGTTTGTATGTACCAGAAGGAGTGAACCGATATTCCCCATCTTCGAACTTAAACTAAGTTTGGAAGAAATATTAAGATGTGCAAAGTTTGGATGAAATCGATTATTCGCTTCGAGAGTTATCGTGGGCACCAGCTAGTCAGGCAGACATACGGACATCGGACTGACGGACATGTGTAAATCGTAATCAAATTAAATCAAATCAAATTGTCTGAAACGGATTTAATCCAAAGAAACATGGACCAATATTTCACCATATCAAAGTGTATATACCCTCATTAGCCATTAAGCTGAGGGATTGAGATACTTAAAAATAAATATTTTTATTTTTGACCATTAAAGGCTCGTTCGATATTAATAATCTTAATTTAGACTATACTTACATCACATTTTTCATTAATTATGACATTTATTCTATTATGCTTCTAATTTATTAATAGTTTGTACTCATTTGGCTTAATAAAATTCCATGATTTTCCCTCAAGCTTTTTTTTTTTTTTTGGTTTATTTCTTAACCGCCTTTTTATTTTAGACCATGCATTTTCAAATGAGGCCGATTGAAAGTGTACAGAGACCACAGGTATGTATAGAAACAGGTGTATATACAGACCAGTTGGAAAACAAGTCGAATTGATCTGTATAGACCAATTGGTATATTTTGTGTTTATAAGGTACAATTGCTCAGTATAGAGACCACAGGTCTTTATAAAGATCAATTGTATAAAGATTTATACATCTTTATACAAATTAATTGGTATTTATACAGACCTATGATCTCTCAGCAGACCTGTGGTATCCATAGACATCCAATTGGTGGGTTTACATACCAATTGTACTTTATAAAGGCCTCTGGTCTCTATGTAGACCTATTCGACTATATAAACCCCTGTGTTCTATATACACACTTATTGGTCTTTATACACAGCTGTGGTTTCTGAAGTGTTTATTAGAATTTCCAAAATTTTTACACCGATAACATTTTTCTCTAATGTTTTTGGCACAAAGAATACAATTCATTTGTTGTTGTTTGCTATTTATACCCTACACCACACATTTGTACAGGTTATTATGTCTTTGTGCATATGTTTGTAACATGCAAAAGGAGACGGACAAGGAAATATGCATAGAATCACTTCGTCTGTTGATGTATTATTGCAAACAATGTATAGGTCACATCCGTATGAAATACATTTTGCACTTCTCATTTATATGGACCAAGGATGAACTTTATTGGAATTGTTGAACATCGAATTAGACTTAGATATAGCTTCCGTATAAAGTTTTACCCGATTCCACTGAAAAGTTTTCCTATTAAAACGAAATTTAGACTAATGTACTGCATTGAGAATTATATATGGCAAGAATAGTACAAATCGGTTTAAATATTGCTATAGCTTCAGTAAATAGTTACGATTTCATGAAAGTGGATAGGGGAGACTGGGAACCATTGGCATCGGGACACATTCGGCCATGCCTGTCATTGCACATCACTAGCTTTGACCCATAGGTATCGAATATCAAAATAAATAACTGTAGCAGAGGTTGAAATCTCTAGATAATAAGCTTATTTAGATGCACGGATTTTTGTAGTTTTTCAATTTTTATTTTATAATTTTAAATTATTCTCTATATTCATTTTTACAAGAATACGTACAATTTGAATACGAAGCGATTTAAATATTTTGGACTGTATACACAAATTAGTACTGTACACAAATTTACCCTCTTCTCTATATTGAAAAGCCCATAACTTTATATAATGTTTTTAGAAGATTGATAGAAAAAAACTATAAAAAAATACCTTCGGAGTACATTCGACATTTTAAAATGGGGCACATTCGGCCATATACAGATAGTGCTATATTATTTCCTTAAAATTTTTGTCTTTGTCTTTAAAAATAATCCTTTAATTTGATTCGAAATTACGTATATAAGACCAAATCAGTTTCTCCAAACGAAAATGCGATAGAAAAAAATTATTTCTGATGTTGTGTGTGGCCTTGGGATGTCAAAATCGAGTCGCAAATTAAAACAAAATACAACCTTTAGAGGATCTGATTTCCAGTTATACTGGTAGGAACGATAATTACCAGGCCATGCTCATGGGTGCCGAATGTGACCCATCAAATGTATAATATATTCAAAAATGGGGAATGGTATCATATAATCGGCCCAGTCCGACTTCACTACTTCAATTGCAGTAGATTGCAGTAGGATTTTATACTCTATCGTGCGTTATAAGTATCAGTCCACTATTTGAGATTTTCAGATTTTAGGAAAAATAGCCATTAAAAATTTTTGAAATTTATATTTGGTGTAAATAATGATTTACATAAATCGGCTTGTAGAATTATAGGTCCACTTTTTGGTATCTTCCCTATATTTGTATTGCAAGTATCTGTCAGTATACCTATGGTGGAGGGTATCCAACGTTCGGTCCCGCCGAACATTCGGTTAAGAAGGAAAATATGTCAAAAATATTCGTTCAAGAAAATTAAGACCAAAAATTCGCACAAAAACTTCAGATAGAAGGACGATATCTTTTACAAAAGAAATCCTTATTCGATTTGACCCACTACATGGCATCTCAATAATAACCTGAAATAGCCGCATACAAAGATATAAGGGTTTTTATCAACACAATAATTATCACGCCATAACTCAAAATATTGGCCAATGGCGAATTTGTTCTTCTTGATTCCTAATATACTCGCCATTAGTATATGAAAACCCAAGAAGGTTAATTTCGCTATAAGCCAAACATATATAGTTAGGTTAAAAAGCCATAAAACCTAATTTCGGGAAAGAAATAACCAGTTTTCTAACATTTTGTTTTAATACCATTAGAAAGCTAATAAAGAAAAGTGCTAAATTTATTGAACAGGGCTGTTATTGGTTTTATTATCAAAATATTAGGTTAAAAAAATTAGCAACCCGGTTCTTTTTCCTCGAAATTATTTTTTGGTCGACGATACGTACCAAAATGATGGAATATTTAGAACTTATTTTAGAAAAATATATTTTAGAACATGTCCCAAGCGGGACACTTTTTCAATCAAATTGGCTATTATTGTATACTTTTGGTTCTCATTGAGAAGAAAATCACCCCATCAAAAGTTATCGATAGCTCCCATGTCAAGCATTATTTTCGGTATATGCAAGATCCTAGCCTAATTTCTCAACCTGAGTGTATGGTATTCCGCTTCCTTCTGGTAGCAATTTAACATAATTTTGCCTGTTTAAAAGTCTCGATCAATTTTAGGTATTTTGGTACTAATAAACATGGGGTATTAAGTCGATATAAGAATACAATGTACAATCATAGACCTCCAGGAGTTGATACAAAAATACCACTACCGCACAGCACTTGGAAAAATATGATGAAATGTTCTTATTATTTTCGTCATTGTATAGCTTTTATATGGAACACCATAGCAACAATTCATAACTCTAAGCTATGACAATTCGGTCGTTCTTGTTTATTAATTTATACTATCATATTAGCCTTCAATCGAAAATAAAAATCTAGTTGCAAGGTGTGATATACATTTTTATAAATTTCTCCACTTTTTGTTATGATTTAAATTTTGTTATTTTACAAAAATAACTCATGTCTGTTTTGATGATATTATTTATTTGTTGTTTCTTTAATAATTTAGGCCAAAAATAAATTTCTGCTTCCGTTATGACGTCTTGCCTGAATACCGCTATGTGTAACAATAAGACGGTAAATGATTTATAATTTGAATTTACATTTGCCAAAAATATAAAATTCGATCTAAAGAAAATTTCAAAATACCAAACATAACAAAATGAATGGTCAAGTACAGTGAAAATTTTGAATTTTCTTTTAGACCAGATAATGATTATTGAAATACAAAGTGATGATTCGTATATATATATATATATGTGTGTGTATGTAAATTTATATACATATGTATGGTTGTTTGTTTGTAGTTATTATAACAACATATGTAGATATATTTAAAAAAATGTGTGCATTCAATTCAAAATGCTTGTGTTTAGCCTGATGTATACACTTTTTGTTTGTATATAACTCGAATCTATTTTGGCCGAAATACCACAGAGATGAATACGTCGTACGTTTTTGTTAGTCTAATGCTGATGATGCTAGAGAGCATTGCCAGATAAAAAATATTTCATATACGCACATGGATTATATAGAGATTTGTATATATTCGAACCTACATACATACACATATACTGTCGAATATTGTTGCTGAAGAACACATAAAACATCAACAAAATCATACGAAACAATTTGAAATTTCAAAACGAAAAAAAATATATGTATATATTTTAAATAAATATATGTGATCGTTCACAATGTATAACAGCTCATTGTCATTATAAATAAATATTTAAAAATTTGAATATTTATTTTGTAAAAAGTTAATATAATATTCCATTCCATATTGTGTCAAATTTCCAAGGACCTTTGGAAATATTGGAAATGTTACGTTCTTTTCATCTCGTACCTATTTCTAA